>NC_057806.1:44012175-44013188 GCF_018294505.1 Triticum aestivum | reverse complement strand
TTCTACTGTCAGACTTAGAACCACGACTATGCCCTTAAAGCAATCGGACGATCAGACATGACTAGGCACTTGCGTGCCCCAGCACCTTTGGTGCTCCTGAGAATATCCGGCGCCAATAGGAACCCTTTACCCTATTTAGTTCAACCAAATGAAGTAAGTATTCAAATCCACGTCACTTTTATAATTTTTAATACATTGGTCAGATGGTACCTTCAGGACAATTAAGTTGCATCCATGTTGATTAGTGGTTTTCTCTATTTTACTTGGGAATTTCTCTATACGAACATGAATTATTTTCTTATGTGAAAAATACCTCAAATTTATTATTCAAATAAGCGGTACGGACACCTCCTGAAATAATCGAGAACAACCATCTTCTTCCTCCTAGGCTGATGGCATGCTGCCACAACCGCCTCTACATCCCCGGAACCAACTGATTTGCTTTTGCTAGACCAAGATTAGGTTCCTAATATCCAAATTTTATTTTTCCTTACTGTCATGGAGAGGCTAGACTTATATCGAAACACAATTGATACTGAAGCACTAGAACATATTGCACTGGTTGCAACATACGGGCAATTAGCTAGTGCTTATAAACACACGGTTTTGGTATTGAAAATCAACAAGTGGAGCTCGGTGCATAAAAGAAATATCAAATGCATGCAAACACACACTCTAATACCATACCGTTACTTCTTCATCATGACCATCATGGCTTTAAGCGAGGAGCGTCCGCATACGAGCTATTACATATGCATCCATTTGAGTTATACTCCCTCTATCCGAAAATACTTGTCGGGGGTATTTTCGGACGAAGGGAGTATGAAACAGCTTGTTCGAAGTGGTGGTTTTTAGTAAAAAAAAAAATCATGAATAACTGCATGGTGGTTATAATTTTTTTTTTGAGCTTATGGTGGTTATAATTAGGCAGAGTGGGTTCTGGTTTTTATCCTTGACAGTTTTTACACTAATTATTTCATTTAACAAAAAAAATCATCAGTTATACCTCATTT